>NW_023601754.1:8181124-8222124 GCF_014898055.3 Talpa occidentalis
CCCTCCCGTGCATCTGGCCTGTACCCCGGTTCTCGTATAAATAAATAAATAAATCTTTAAAAAAAATGAAGTGCCAGGAAGGTGACTGAGAGGCCAGACAGGTTTGCATCAGGGAGCGGGCAGGCTTACTGAGTTAAGATAAGGGATAACAACCTGGCAGTATTTTGCTGAGAAGTGAGAAAAAGAAAGGAAAATGATGACTGTTCACAGGAGTCACTGGACAGGGTGGGGTACAGTAGGCAGAGATGTACACTGAATCACTGCCTCTGTGCCTCACATGTGGTCTATTTCAGGTGCAGGCAGACTGAAGGAGAGGAAGGTGAATCTAGGGCAGTAAACAAGAGTGAAGAGTGAAGGACTCTAAATTGGGAAGAGGAGTTTGTTTTATATGCTGGTCAGGAGAAGCCATTGAAGGATTTAAAACAGAAATTGTGACTTTTTATTTATGCATACAAGAACTGGGGTACAGACCAGAGGTGTGGGAGGTGAGAATATTCACCAGAGACAGAGCGGGGAACAGAACAGGCAGACTGACTGAAATACACTGCTGAGGGGAGCAGCGGGCGAGTCAGGAGAGGACTGCTGCACCATGTGGGTAGCTCCCTAACCGGCCGGGGATCGAACTCATGCTGCAGTGGCTGCGGACAGCTTCATAGGTTGTGTCTTAACCCCTGCACCACCAGGGAGGCCCAGGAATTGTGACTTGACTGATATTCACACCATCTCCACCCAATCAGCCAGCCAACACTTACTCCATCGCCCCTCTTACTCCTTCTCTCCCTCCCTTGTTCCAGATGACCTTGTTCCCAGATCCTCTCCATGTGATCATCTTCCAAACAAGCTAATGAGTCCAAACCACCCTACCCCCTTAAACAACAGTGCTCCCCATTACCTATGCAATCATGTCTAAATTCTTCCCACTCAATGGAGGCAGCGAGTATGCACAAAAAAAAAAAAATCACAAGGACCTAAACTCAGATAGCAGGGCTTGATCCTGACTCTCTGTCACTTAAAAGCTAACATTTATTGCCTAGATACTTTTTTTTTAAAGATTATATTTATTTTTGCATAGAAGAACTGGGGTACAGGCCAGAGGTATGGGTGTGTGTGTGTTAGAGGATTCACCAGAGACAGAGTGGGGAGCAGAACAGGCGGATCCACGGAAATATAGTGCTAAGGGGAGCAGCAGAAGAAACAAGAGAGGTCTGTTGTACCATGTGGGCTAGCTCCCTACCCAGGGATCGAACCCACGCGTTCACAGTGGTAGCACTGAGACTCAACTCCTAAGCCACCAGGGAGGCCCCTGACCAGATACTTTTAAACTGAATCCTCCTTGTCCTCCCCCACAAAGTAGTCTCTGGCATTGTCCAACGAGCTTGAGAGATGTGCTAGTTGCGGGGAGAATAATCTACTTTGTAAAAATGAAATCTCCATTTCTGCTATTTCCACTAACGTAAAGTGTGAGCAGTACCATTTTTCTTAAGAAAGGTATTTTTGACAAATCTTTAAAAGGAAGAAAAAACAAATAAGTAAATCCACAAAGATGGCAAGTCCTGCCATTCAAGTCATTCTACATACTTAGCCCAGGAGTTTCAACTAGGTTGTTTTCTAAATTCTCTCAGCCTGTCTTTGCTCTGACCTCTAAAAATACAAGATGTTCTACTCACGGGAGATCATTTCAGTACAGAAAAGCACTCCCCAACTCCCTCACGCTGCCTTATTATTCTCAGTAACATCTATGTATTTATTTACAGTCAGTCAGTCTTGCCTAAGATGAAGAGGGTCTTTGATGACCCTACTTGTTTTGTTCTCTGCTGTATTTGCAACCCCAGCAACGCCTATGGATCTCAGTATGTTTTGTGGAATGAATGAATGAACAAATAACACTCCAGAGAGTCTAAGCTTCCAGGTGTCGTTTGGCTTTGCTGACTGGAGTCACCACAGAGTGTGTGTGCTGGTCTCCTATGGCTTGATTTCATCCACTTCTATCCACATGAATATTACTTCCAGGATGTTTACTCTTCATATGTTATAACCAGAAAATTACATGAGCAGGATTTCTTTAGGGGAATACAGGTCTGAATTCAGATGGCTAATTAAGCATAAGGATAATTAATGTTTTTGAACTAGATAGTAGTGAAAAAATATGTCAATCAGAAGCAATATAAGACTGATGGCATGGGGGTGAGTGTGTATGTATGTGACTGCCAAAAGATAGCTTGCAAATGTACTCTGCTAGCAGAGCTCTGAGACTTGATGGAGCTTTTCCAAAACAGCAGGTCTGAAATGCCTTATGCTCTGATATGGGATGCTGGAAGGAATGTGATAGTAAGCAAGCTTGGGGGGCTTGCAAATCTCCTATTGCCTTGTAAAGACAAGGAGAGCCAGCACCATTGTGAAACTCAAGGGAAGCAAGGCTAGTAGAACAAAAGGATAAGCAAAACAGCTGTTTCAGGCAAAGCAGCCAAATAAGACAGAGCTCTTGGTATTTCAAAGCTGACCCTCCACTGCCGGTGGCTCTGGTCTCTTCAACCTAGAGAAGTAGATTCAGCATTCAGGTAGAAGTAGAGTCAGCATTAAATGTTGAATGAAATACACTGCGGAGGGGAGCAGCGGGCGAGTACGGAGAGGTCTGCTGACTCTCCCCATTTAATGTTGGCAGGATCTTGGAGATGAAGGGGATGAAGGATCTTGGAGATGAGTTTTCCATAGATGACAAGCTTCCCATCCTCAGCCTTGACTGTGCCACTCACTGAATTTGCCATGGGTAGCATCATACTGGATCACGCAGACCATGTAGTTAGGTCAATGAAAGGGTCACTGATGGAAACAATATCCATTTTGCTATAGTTAAAAGTAGCCCTGATGACCAGTCACCCTATCTGGTCAAATTCATTCACCATTGTGTCTCAGGGATGTGGCTGGGACAGGAAGAGGCAGCAGTCGAACTGGGAGGAACAGACAGCCTAGGACTTTTTAAAAAATATGGCTACTAGATGGGCCTCCCCAGTGGCACAAGGGGCTAAGCACCACACTGTGAAGCAATCCAAGGCCTCTGCAGAACGAGTTCAATCCCCGGCTAGCCAGGGAGCAGCCCACATGGCTTGGCAGACCTTTCCTGTCTCGCCCGCTGCTCCCCTCAGCAGTGTATTTCAGTCAGTCTGCCTGTTCTGTTCCCCGCTCTGTCTCTGGTGAATCCTCTCACCCCCCACATCTTTGGACTGTACCCCAGCTCTTATATGCATAAATAAATAAATCTTTAAAAATAAATATGGCTACTAGAAATTTAAAATTACACATTAGGCTCATATATGTGGCTCACATCATATTTTTACTGGATCATCCTAGGTTTTCCCTAAAGCTAGGGAAATTCTATTAAAATAATGCCTGGTGGGGCCTCCCCGGTGGCGCAGCGGTTGAGCGCTGGTTGCGAAGCTGCGCGCGGCCTCTGTGGCGCCGGTTCGATCCCCGGCTGCTCCCGGCCACCGGAGGAGGGTCCCACATGGCGCGCAGACCTCTCCTGCCGCCGCTGCTCCCCTCAGCAGTGTACTTCGGTCCTTCTGCCTGCTCTGCTCCCCGCTCTGGCTCTGGTGAATTCTCTCACCCTCCCGCGCTTCTGACTGTACCCAGTGCATGTATAAACAAAACAAACAAAGAAACCAGCAAAACAATAAATAAAGCATGCCTCTATAAAAAAAAAAAAAAAAAAAATGCCTGGTGTTCAGAATGCTCTCAATAAATACTGGCACTAAGTTGGGAAGCCTGAAAAGAGTCATTAGACTAAGAATTGGCAAACTGATTTTTTTCCAAGCAAAGTGTTTGCACATTTAGGCAAGAACCCAAGTATCTGGACAGACCTTAGCAATGGGGAACATGATAGAATTGTGTGAGTCTAGGTGGCAATGGATTCTCCAGCTGTATTTACACTCTTCCAATGAATAAACACTTCAGCTGGGCCTGCCCAAATGTTTATTTGAAAACACAACTTGCAAAGCACAAGCACTTGTTTCACAGTCTGTTTTAGGGAGGCAGATTCACACTATTATTCAAATACTTCTACTGTTCATACAACTGGAACTTGGAACTGAACCAACTCCTTGGCCACTTAGTTGTTACCTTCCACTTACAAGTTGCTAAAGATCTATTTTGTTTCAATTTAGGAAATGAGAATAGCAAAGGAGTTAGAGGGTTTGATAAACTGTGTGTGTATATATATATATATATATATATATATATATATATATATATATTTGGCTTGTGTTCTTTAAAATGATTCTTCCAAATATTGTCTTGATCTCTGATTTTCTTTTTTTTTTTTTTTTTTTTTTTAAAGATTTATTTTTATTTATTTATACAAGCACTGGGTACAGTCAGAAGCGCGGGAGGGTGAGAGAATTCACCAGAGCCGGAGCGGGGAGCAGAGCAGGCTGACTGAAGTACACTTCTGAGGGGAGCAGCGGGCGGCAGCAGAGGTCTGCGCGCCACGTGGGACCTCCTCTGGTGGCCAGTGAGCAGCCGGGGATTGAACTGGCGCTGCAGAGGCTGCGGGCAGCTTCGCAACCCAGCGCTCAACCGCTGCGCCACCGGAGGCCCTGATCTCTGATTTTCTGCAATGAATAAGTTACTCCCTCCTTTTGCCCACAATATGGCATCTTGGCATAGAGTTATCAGTAATCCTGACATGCCAGGCATTAAAGTGACTTTAAGGGCCTCTCTCCTGGTGCAAAGGGCTAAGCACAACACTATGAAGCAATCCGCAGCCTCTGCAGCACGAGTTCGATCCCCAGCCGGCCAGGGAGCTACCCACATGGTGCAGCAGACTTCTCCTGTTGTGCCAACTGCTCCCCTCAGCTGTGTATTTCATTCAACCTATTCTGTTCCCCACTCTGTCTCTGGTAAATCCTTTCATCCTCTGCACCTCTGGCCTGTACCCCAGCTCTTGTATGAATAATAAATAATCTTTAAAAAAATAAATAAAGTGACTTTGAAGTCTCCTGTAAACAATTCTGTTACTCCATTCCTGGGGCAGTTGAAAAGATTTTGAGGTAGGTTGCTTTGAAAATAAAGGAAAGACTACAATAACAACTTGAACTGGAATATGTTATGGGTTTTGATTTCCAAATATCTAACTTTAAAGAGAAAACACTGAATTATTTAATGAGGAGTATCCATAAAAACATGTTTTATGAAATGTTCTCATTCCTATATAACCCAGATATGCACAATTTATCTCAATTTTCTTCTAAGCAATATTGAGAAGGCAGAATTGTTAGTCTTCTGAGCTGTATTCTAATTTGTTGGGACAGTGCTGATGGAGAGAGTAAACAATACCTTGTTCAGACAGTGGGATTAATATGAAATACGGTCAATCGTCCTTCCCAGTAATAATATTTGAGCTCTTTCTTGTTTAAAAAAAAAAAGTCATTGTTCAAAAACTAAAAATAAACTACCTAAGACACAGAAGTTTTGATTTCCTTAGTTTGAAGAAAAATTAGGAAAGAAGGCAATATTCCTTGATGATACTTAAATGGCCTGTGAGAAAAGATATTTAAAGCTCTTACAAGTAGAAAACAGAGGTGTGAAGACAATGGAAAGATTCTGTAGTTTGGATGATGCTTTGCTTTACCATAAATATCTACCTAATCTACCTAACAGGCACAACGAGAAATTAACATTCTGATAGATCTTTTAGATTTTAAATCTCAGACTCGATGGGCATATAAAATTCTACAATTTCAAAAATTTTCTCCTTTCCAAATTTAATTACAAAAGCAGCCATATGCAGCAACATGGATAGAGCTAGAAAGGATTATGCTTAGTGAAATAAGCCAGAAGGAAAAAGAAAAATATTGGATGGTTTCACTTAAGGAGAAATATGGGGGAACCAAATGAGGGATCAGGAAAAAAAATAACAATAAAAAGAAAATTAGCAGGCAACTATAAATCAGAGATATTTTGCAAAGGAGGGGGAGGTGGAGGAATCAAAACAGGGGAGAGAAGAGCACCCAGGACTATGGTGATGGTTCACAGGTGAACTGGTGGTGGGAATTTTTCAGGGAATATACCTAAAGGAGAAAGCATACAAGTATGCATTGTACAAAAATGAACAATGTAAAATATACTAAGATAAATAAATAGATGGATTAATAATAATAATAAAAAAGCAAGAAGAAGCTTCAATCGGAATTTACAAGAGTCAAGGGCACCCTCTCACCGGGTGGTAAGTCCCATCCTGGATCCCTGGTGGCTGCTGGTATAGATAAGACAATGAGGAAGAAATCCTTTATTCAGAACATGCAATAAAGTGTATTGTTTATTACTTTAACTCTTATCACAGTTGCCTATTAAGAGGGTCATCTCAGCAACCAATCTATAAAAGGACAAAATATTTAGTGATGTAAGATGTATGTTACTTATCACCACTCCTGCAAAAGAAGAGACTCTTACCTGTAGCAAAGGCATGAGCTGCAAACCCAGTGCTTGTTCATAGAGCAAGTTCAGTTCTGCACAACTGGAGAAGGAGAGCTTGGAGGTATAGAGATAATAGTGCACATGCCTAAATGTGGAACCATCTCTGTCGATGAATAATCTCTGGGTTTCTGAAGAGGTCAAGGCTGAAGCCTCTTTCCACAGCAGGGAGTCTGGGAACTGAGTGAGTTTGCTTCTAGGAACTGAGAAATGCCAGCCCCCAACATTGAAATGAAACAAATCCTCTGCTGATTCATGAGGCATGCCAGACTCCTCCTAAAGGGTGAATGAAAAGAGAGCAGTGTAAAGAAAAGGAATTAAACATCAAATATATTGAAAACTATCTATTTGTATATGATGTGATCTTGCCTATAGAAAATCCTAAGGAATTTGGGGCCTCCCTGGTGACTCAGGGGTTAAAGTCTCAGAGCTATCAAGCTATCACCCGCCTATGAGGCATGAGTTTGATCCCCAGCCAGGAGCCAAGGAGCTAACCCACATGGGCACAGCAGGGCCAAGCTAATCCACACGGTGCAGCAGACCTTTCCTGTCTTGCCCCCTGCTCCCCTCAGCAATGTATTTCAGTAGATCTGCCTGTTCTGCTCCCCACTCTGTCTCTGGTGAATCTTTTCACTCCCTGAACCTCTGGTGCACACTCCAGTTCTTGTATGCATAAATAAGTAAAATAAATCTTTAAAAAAAAAAGGAAAATCCTAAGGAATTCACTAAGAAATTATTATAAATGAAAATGAATTCAGTAGGATTGAAGAGTGCAGACTGATATAAAAATAACTTATATTGATACACTATAAATGAACAATCCATAAATGAAATTAATAAAATAATAGCATCAAAAAGAATAAAATAATTAGGATTAAATTAAACAAAGTGTCATATTTGTACTCTGGAAGCTGCAAAGCATTGTTCAAAGAAATTTTAAAAGACCTAAATAAATGGGAAAACATTCCATGTTCAAGATCAGAAGACTTGAAGTTATTAAGATGGCAACATCCTCCAAATTAACCTGCAGATTCAACACAATCCCTATAAAAGTCCCAGCTGTTTTATTTTCCTGCAAAAATGGACAAGCTGACGTTAGAATTCACCAGGGGCTCCAAGTCATCCAAACAATTTTTAAAAAGGAAAACAAAATTTGATGATTCACAATTTTCACTTTCAAAACTTACTACAAAGCTACAGTAATCAAGACAGTGTGCTATTGGCATAAAAGTAGACATACAGATATGTGGAACAGAATTGAGAGCCCCAAAATAAACCCTTACTCTTATGGTCCATTGAATTTTGACAATGGACTGAAGACAATTCAATGGGTAAAGAATAGCCTTTTCAAAAATGGTGCCGGGACAACTAGACATCCACATGCAATAAAAAAAAGAGGATATACTGATGAGTAGATAGAAGAAAGGATAGAAGAGCATGTGATGAAACATACAGTAAAATGTTAATTGTAGGATCTAGGTGGTTGCTGTGTATTCAAGTGCATGTGTTGCTATGTGTGTGATTCTTTCAACCTTTCTGAACATTTCAACATTTGCATTAAAATGGGGTATATACATGGGTGAAGAGTGTTAAAGTAAGAAATGATTGCTCAAGAGAGGAAACACTCTTTTCTCCAACAAAACCTATTTTGACAGCTGAGGAAGGAAAATAAATGTATGAGATAAAGGAGGCGCCGGAGTTCTTAGAGTAAGCCTGTTCCAAATATTCAGATATAGAGAGGAGCAAATACATGCCACATGTGAGGCTAGAAAAATTACAGATGGCAAAATGATGTCATGACTCACAGAAGCAGAGCTGGAAATGATTATCTCTTGAGCTAACCTAGGTTTTTGATTCCTGGTCCTTCTACTCATGGCTAAGGCTTCTACTCATGACAAGCTGAGAGTAACTAAGAGCCTCCTCTAGACCAGAAAGCAAAAATACGCATTTTTTGTTTGATTTTGCCTTCTATTCTCCTTAAAGGCAATTAGCTGAGAATTCAGTAAAAGTGCTCTGCATGTGCAGATTTTGTATGCCAGAGAAAATTCACTCCTTGAATGTGAGCTACAGTTCTGGTCTCAGTTCCTCTTTTCTTACTAAGGATAGGGTATGACAAGAGGGTCTGGGCTGAAGACCTTGCTTCCTTCTTATTCTCACATGTCCCATCTACAGATGGGCTCTCAAGAGGTGCCTGCTGCACTGGGGGAAGGGGCTGAGGATGTGACAGCTCTTTGCATGCAGAGTTTTCTTCCCAAAGAGTTTTTAGATGCTCGTTAGTCCAGAGTCATCCCAGCCTGGGGAGAGCGCTCAGTCACCGCCATTTTGCCAGCCTATGGTGCTTGAAGGAAGGCTTCTTGCTACACCGATTTCAGGAAATGGGGTGTCCCTACTACAGTCATCCCCAAAGAGTATCACCCTTTCCCACACAGATCCCTCTCCTCCAAAAGAGCTCCTTCCAAGGCGACTTAGAACCATCTGGATTTAGATTTAGAACCACGCTAGAACTATCTCATGCTCTAAAGACACGACCTCAGGGCCAAGTGCCCCAACGTCTCAGATGGGGGGTTTCCCATCAAACCTCAGAGAGCTGCCCACGGCCCGGCCCCGCCCGCAACACCCCTCCCGCCCCACGCCAGCCCCTCCCGCCCCAGCTCTGGATCCCCCGCCCCATGTGCCCACCCCCGCGCCGCAGAGCCAGCAAGGAGATAGATGCAAGACCTTCAAGGGGCAAGTTGCGCATCCCAACCCCTCAGACCTGGAGGCCCCCGAAGCCTTAAAGCCAGAACACTTCACCCCTCAAAGCAGGCGCGGCCTTCACCTCCCCAGGCAGGCCCACGCCCCCAGCGCGCTCCTCAGCCCCACCCACAGCCCTGACCCTTGACCGCAACGACCCCCACTCGCCGTTTTGGTTTTGGGGTGCCCCTGGGTCAAAACCAGGGCCGGATTCCTACCATGGTCAGGCTCCAGTGGCGCGGGGGCAGGCGCGTGACCCCGACAATAACGGTCCCTGGGAGCTCCCGAGCGCGCGCGGAGGGGCGGGGCCTGCCTGGGGGCGGGGCCTGCCTGGGCGGGGCCTGTCCGGGGCGGGGCCTATCTGGGGCGGGGCTTCAAGGGGCGGGGCCTGTCGCGCGCGGAGCGGTCTCGCGGGAGGCGGCAGGTGAGCGGCGCGGCTGACGGGCGGGGATGGCGGAGCAGTGGGAGCTGGATGAGGAGGGCATCCGCCGCTTGGGGTCACTGACCCTGGAGCAACCCGGTAGGGCCGGGTCGGGAGCGCGGGGTTTGAGGCTGAGGGGAGAAAATTGAGTTGGAGGCGGGGGAACCTGAGGGAGAGGCGGGGGGACCTGAGGGAGAGGCGGGGAACCTGAGGGAGAGGCGGGGGACCTGAGGGAGAGGCGGGGGGACCTGAGGGAGAGGCGGGGAGCCTGAGGGAGAGGCGGGGAACCTGAGGGAGAGGCGGGGGACCTGAGGGAGAGGCGGGGGGACCTGAGGGAGAGGCGGGGAGCCTGGGAGAGGCGGGGGGGGTGTACCCCCTGAGGGAGAGACCGGGAGCCTGGGGGAGAGGCTGGGGGACCTGAGGAAGAGGTGGGGGGGGACCTGAGGGAGAGGCGGGGGAGCCTGAGGGAGAGGCGGGGGAACCTGAGGGAGAAGGGTGGGGGGGACCTGAGGGAGAGGCGGGGAACCATGGCGGACGCCCCCGAGGCGGAGGAGGGTCTTTGAGGCTCCAAAGTGGTAGTTGAGGCAGAAAATTGATCCTGAGGTGGGTATGGAGGAGCTGGAGTCCCAGGGACGTCTGGGGCGGGGAACTGAGGAGCGGAGTCTGAGGTGGAGAAAAGGAAGCAAGATTAAGAAAAGGGATCAGGACGCTGCAGCGGGGTCACAGGGACCCGGACCGTGTGAACTAGTGCGAGGACCCTGAGCCCCGAAAGGGCCATTGCGGGGAGAAGGGCGCTTGAGGTGGGGGTGCTGTTGAGGCGGCACCAGGAGTCTTAATGGGGCAGTTCCTGAAGCTTCCCGCCCGGGGGGCTTGACCTGCCCTGTCCAGCCTGCACCTCAAGAAAACGGCGTCATCGTTCTGAACCTCCTGGACTGGAGCTCCTTCTGGGAGACGCGGTGGCTGGTGTAGCCGCTGGGCGCTTGAGGTGTGAGGTCTGCGCCCCAGCCCGACTCCTGAGGGGAAACCTGAGTGACCTGGGCTTCGGCTCGCACCACTTGCTCTCTGAGTTTCGGAGAAGTACAGATTTTGGAGAAGTTATCAGCACTCTTATTTCAACTTTTACTCTCCCCAAATTCACGACACCATTGATGACAGGGCCTGGCACTATTTCATCCCCTAATAAGCCTCTGGAGCAGATGCTGCTATTGCTTCCATGTTTAGATGAGTAAAGTTGTATGTGGAGGCTTGCACAGCCCGAAGAGATGCAGCCAGGGTTTATTAACTCAGGATTCGGATTCCAGAGCCTGTGCTTTAAACATAACAAAAAGTGTTCTTCTTTTCTTCTTCTAGCGTTTTTTTATTTGTGGAATATGAAATAACTTGGCTCATATTAGTAGTTTTATTTTAAATTATTTTTGTTGAAATTAGTGTGTTCTAGTAACAGATATTACATGTGAGAATAAAGAGGGTACACAGTTTGCCTGCTTCTGGAAATCCTTCCTTCACCCCCTTCAGATCACCAAAAATAATGGTTTGGTGTGAGTACAAATTGATGTAGGTATTTCAAGTTTAATTTTTCTTTTCCAAACACTTTCAAAAGCATTCAAAAACACTATTTTAAAGGTTGGTTAAGAAAGGCTGTATTAAAAAATAAAGCCTTGCAATAGGCAATCTAGAAAAAAATAATATTTGGGATGAATAAAGGGGGCATGATCACAAATAGAATGAAGATTTAAACTAGAATAAAATTCAGTGATTTTGAATTAAAAAAAAAGAAAGAAAGAGAGGAAGGAAGGAAGGAAAGGAAGGAGGGAAGGAAGGAAGGAAGGAAGGGCAGAAAAGGCTGTATTGGCCTGGCACACTTTTGCACTTTTTCTTGCATTTTTTTAAAATAAAAACTTAAGTCAATTTGATTTTTTTAAAAGATTTATTTATTTATGCATACAAGAGCTGAGGTACAGGCCAGAGGTGTGGGTGGGGGGGGGGACGGTGAGAGGATTCACCAGAGACAGAGTGGGGAACAGAACAGGCAGATCCACTGAAATAAACTGCTGAAGGGAACAGTGAGTGTTTCAGCAGAGGTCTGCTGCGCCACATGGGTAGCTCCCTGGCTGGCTGGGGATCGAACTCGTGTTGCAGTGGTTGCAAAAAGCTTCATAGGTTGCGTCTTAACCCCTTGCACCACCAGGGAGGCCCAGTCAATTTGGTTTTGGAGGAGGCTCACAGACCTTTCATTTTCCAGATAGAATAATAAGTGGCAGATTTTTTTTCACTTAGTTTTGTTTGCTTGTTTTCATTAAGTCTTTTTATTTTATTTTTTTTTTTTTAAGATTTATTTATTTATTTATACAAGCATTGGGTACAGTCAGAAGCGCAGGAGGGTGAGAGAATTCACCAGAGCCAGAGCAGGGAGCAGAGCAGGCAGAAGGACCGAAGTACACTGCTGAGGGGAGCAGCGGGCGGCAGGAGAGGTCTGCACGCCATGTGGGACCCTCCTCCGCTGGCCGGGGAGCAGCCGGGGATCGAACCGGCGCTGCAGAGGCTGCGGGCAGCTTCGCAACCCAGCGCTCAACCGCTGTGCCACCAGGGAGGCCCCATTAAGTCTTTTTAATAGCAAAATTGTGCACACTATGACAATTCAAACAGTACAAAAGGGTTAAAATAAAGAATATTATTCCTATTCCCTCTTTCCATACCTTTCTTATTGCTTTTACAAATATGCACTTATGTATCTTTTTTTTTTTTTAAAGAAATACAGCATATGTGTAGTTTGGCTTTCAAGGAAAATACATGTTACTACCAATGTAAGGTAGATAGTTTTCAATTAAATGAATTTGCTGGTATGTGCTTTATAAAATTCTGTAGAAACCACAGTGGTCACCTTTGGAGAGAACTTTATTTTTATTCTTCACTTTCCTGTACTGTTGGAATATTCTGGCTATGTAATAAGTATTTCTGACTTTTAGGTGAACAAATGGAGAATCTTGGTGCAATTATAGATCTTTTTATTTGTTTTCTTTTTCATATTTCTCTATACTAAAAATTTCTAATATATCTTTACATTGTTCCTTATCATCCTTATCATCCAGAAAAATTTCACCTTATAGTAGTCAAGTTTATTTTTCTAGTATGATTTGTGCTCTTTGTGTCTTATTTATGAGAATTTTCCCTACATTGATGTAATAGGTTCCTGCATTTTTTTCCCCTAAAAATTCTGCTACCTTGATTTTTACATTAAGTCTAATCTAGATGCAGTTTATTTTTATATATGATGTGTGATATGTTATAATTGTATTTTTTTACACCAAATACCCAGCAACCAATTTGTAGTGGTATGTCTGCTATTTAAGTTCCTTTGTGAACAGGGGTCTATCTCTAGACTGTGTTCTGTTGTATTTTGTTTGGCTATTCCACCAATATCACACTTTTGTAATTACCATGGCTTAACAGTCAGTTTTAATACCAAGTAAAGTCTGTGCCCTTTCTCGCTTTACCTTCTTTTTCCTCCTTCAAAATTGTGTGGGCTATTCTTGACCCTTTATTCTCTCTTAAGAATTGTACAATCAGATTATCAATTTCCATTAAAGTATTTTAAGCAGGAATGTGACCTGATCTGATACTAATCTTTAAAATATGACTCTCACTTCCTAGAAACCTGTATAGTAGTCTAGAGAAGAGAATGAATAGCTGGGACTAGGAGGATGACAATGGCGATTAAAAGAAGACAACAAAATTCAGTTATATTTTGTAGATGGCATAGGACTTATGAAAGGATTTAACGTAGAAAATGAATAAAAGGAAGATTCAAATATAACAGTCTTGGTTTAAGCTGTTGCGTGATGGATGGTGGTACTATTTATTGAGAGGGAGAGAGAGCAAGGATTGTGAGCAAAACAGGTTTGGAGCAGGGGAATCAAGAGCATGTTAAGTTTAAAATACCTATGAAACACTCAAATGTGAGGTATTTCCTAAGTATTTGGATATTGGAGGCTATCTCAAGGAGTGGTCAGGTTAAAGATACAAAATTTGGAGACATTAGCAAATTGGTGGTATTGAAAACCTGGAGAGTGGATGACCTCACCTAACTAGAGTCCTTTAATTCATTAGTGATTACAAAATGATAATTTTCTAATTCTTATCTTTCATTTTTATTAACTGTAATACTTCTATAAAGAGAAGTTTCCTGACATCAACTATTTGGTTATCCTTACTTACAATTTATATTGGAAAGGCAGGATAAATGCTCCATTTTTTTCTCCTTATTTACTATCTTTTGGAAGAATGAGTTGTTTTCTTAGCATCCTCCAAAGGTGAGCAATGGAGGTTGTTTTCTTTGTATCATTATAAATTCATGGATTTAAATGGTTTTGGTGTGTTACAACCCATTGCAGTTATTATCATAATTAATGTTGAACTTGTCCCAACTTCAACTAGTGGGAGATCTTTCAAGTTGATTCCTGGTGTCTTTTTTGTTTTGCGTTTCATTTACTTGAAACTTTTTCATCATCATTATAAACAAGCTTATTAAAGATTACAAATTCAACTCCCAGGTGAACTATAAATGGCTTCTTGCTATAGATTACTTGATATGTTATTTTCATGTTTTTGCCTATTGGGATTATGTAGCCCATATATTAAACTTGGAAGATTGTTCTGTTTTTCTTGACATCTATGATGTGCAATGTTTGATTTGTTCTATATTCCTTGTTTTTGTTCTATATAAACGTTGGAAGCAAATGCATAAATCTCTTAAAAGACCTGCACTTCATATGGATCATAAAAGAATGGCCCTGTGGCAGTTTATCATTTGAATGATAATTTGGGTTCCCTTTAAAATGTTAAAATATCTGCTTTTCAGAATAGAATGCAGTGAAAGGCATGAGAGGAGCTGTTCGGTACTGATAAAATCAAAATTGACCCAGAACCTCTCCTTCCCCTCCCCAATAAAACTGCCAAGAAGCTGTCCCAAGAAGCCAGGAAAAAAATTTTGGTTTTGCTTTTTTTTTCCCTACATGTAATTTATATTCTATATAAAATGTAAAGTATATAATTCATTGTCACCTAGTGCATTGTGCAAATATTGCTACTATCTAGTTCTAGAACATTTTCATCAATCCAAAAGGAAACCCTGTACAGTTAGGTGGTCATTCTTCATTTCTAGCCCTCCTAACCCCTGGAAACCACGAATGTGCTTGCTGCCTCTGTAGCTGTCCCTGTTCTGGATATTTCAGATATACGGACTCATATATGATATATGGCCTTTTGTGTCTGACTGCTTTTACTTAGTATAATGTTTTTAAGGTGTATCCATATTTTAGCATGTAAAGATAATTATTTTTTTAATTAATAGACTTAGATTTACAGAAAAATTGAGCAGAAAATATAGTTCTCATATACTTTTCTCCTCTCACATCTCCCTCATAACGTCCCCTCTTAATTTCCCCTATTATTACCTTGCTTTAGTGTGATCACATTAGCCAATATTAATACATTATTATTAACTAAAATCTGTAGTTTACATTAGGGTTGACTTTTTGTTTTGTACATTTCTACCAGATTTGACAAATATGAAGTATTGTGTCCACCATTACAGTATCAAACAGAAAGTTTCATTGACCTGAAAATTCCCAGTCTCCACTTGTTCTTCCTCCTCTTTGCTCATGGAACTCCTGGAACCGCTGATCTTTTGGCTGTTGCCTTTTTCAGAATATCAAATGGTTGGAATTACACTGTGTAATCTTTTCAGACTGACTTCTTTCACTTTCACAATACATATCTTAGGTTCCTCCTTGTCATTTCATGATGTAATAGCTCATTTTTTTTTATTAGTGAATACTGTTCCACTGTGTAGATGGAACATAGTTTATTTCTACGTTTACTTATAAGTAAGTAGACCCTCTTGGACACTTCCAAGTTTTGGCACTAATGAATAAAGCTGCTATAAACTTTCACATGCAGGTTTCTATGTGGACAAAGTTTCAACTTGGGTAAATACCAGGGAGCATGATTGCTAGCTCATACAGTAACTGTGGTTAGCTTTGTAAGAAAATGTCAAATTGTCTTCCAGAAATGCAAATCTTTGCATTTCCAGCAGCAACACATGAGAGTTTCCCATGCTATGGTTTAAATGTTTCATTCATTTCAATTCATATGTTGATATTCTAGTGTGCAATGTGATGATATTAAGAGATAGGGATGTTGGGAACCTGGAAGAGCTTTCCAGAGAACTCTATCATGTGGGCACCCTGTTCTTGATTTCCAGCTTCCAGAACTGTTAGAAATAAATATTTTTGATTATAGACCACCCATTCTGTAGTACATTGTTACAGCAGTCTAACAGACTAAGATACCCCACATCCCTCCCAACATTTAGTGGCGTCAGTGTTTTGGATTTGGGCTGTCCTAATAAGTGTGTAGTAGCAGTTCATTGTTTCAGTTTGCAATTTCCTAATGACTTAATGATGTTGAGCATCTTTTCATATCTTTGCCATTTATGTATCTTTTTGGTTAGGTTTCTGTTGTCTATTTTTTCATTAGCTTTTTTGTTGTCTTATTGTTGGTTTTAAAAATTCTTTATGTATTTTGGCTATCAGTCCCTTTTCAGATATGTGTTTTGTTTGCATATATCTTCTCTTACTCTGCATCTTGACTTTCCCTTCTCTTTACAGCATCTTTTACAGAGCAGAGGCTTAGATTTTAATAACATCCCACTTTTCAAGTTTTTCTTTTATAGTTCATGCTTTTGGTGTTACATTAAAAACTTACTGCCAAACCCAAGATCACTAAATTTTCTCCTTAATTATCTTTTAGAAGCTTCAGAGTTTTGTGTTTTATGCTAAGAACCATTTTGAATTTTTTGTGAAAAATTGTATGGTCTGTGTCTAGATTATTGTTCTTTTTCTTTCTTTCTTTCTTTCTTTCTTTTTTGTCCAGTTGTTCTAACACCATTTGTCAAAAGAGTAACCTTTTCTATTGAATTGCCTTTGTTCCTTTGTCAAAGATCTATATTTGGACTGTATCTGGGTAGGTCTATTTTTATACTCTATTTTTGATCTATATTTGGACTATATCTTGGTAGGTCTATTTTTGTAGTCTATTTTTGATCTGTATCTTTTTTTCAACACCACCCTGACCTGATTACTATAATTCATGTTCAAAGTTAAGTAGTATCAGTTCTCTTTGTTGTTTTTCTTCTTTAAGGTTGTGTTGGCTATTCTAGGATTTTTTCCTTCCCACATAAACTTTAGAATCAGTTTGTTGATTTCTACAAAATAACATGCTGGTGCTCCGTTTTATGGCTGAGTAGTATTTTATGGGTATATATACCACATGCTGTTCATTCATGCATCCTTTGGTGGATAGACATTTGAGTTGTTTCTACATTTTGGCTGTTGTGAATAATACTACAGTGAACATGATGTACAAATAAATATCTGTTAGAGTCCTTCCTTTAAATTCGTTGCATATATTTACCTAAAAGCGGAATTGTTTTGTTGGGTTTTTGTGTGTTTGTTTAATTTTGCTCTGGTCTTCATTTCTGAAATTACCTTATAATACTATTTTTTATTATTTAAAGAGTTCTGTCTTTTCTATTTTCAAATCTTCTTTTTCATCAGCAATTCACAACCTTTGTGATTTCCAGATTCCTTTACACTCTTAAAAATTATTGAGGTTATCAAAGAGCTCTTGTTAAATGAACTATATCTACTAGTATTTGCCATATTAGAAATTGAAATGGTAAATTTTGAAATATTTGTTCATTAAAAGATAACTAACACACCTATTGCATGTTACATAAATACTATTTTTCAAAAATATATTTTCTGTTATAAAACAATAGTGAGAAGAATGGTATTGTTTTCTATTCTTAGAAATCTCTTAAATGTCTTAACTGAAGACAGCCAGATGATCATATCTATTGACACTTCTATATTTAATCTGTTAATGTCATTTTGGTTGAAATATATTTTTAAAAAATCTGGTCTCACACAGACATGTATTTGGAAAGGATATATTTTAATAACTTTTTCAAAGAATTGTGGATATTGTTCTTAGATATGACATAACAACTGGGTCAAAAATCCATTGCTGTATATTGCATTTAAGTGGATCTGTAACACAATCATGATTTGATTTTCAAAATTCTAGTTTTTGCTTGGAAGCTCAAGTATTAAAATTGACAAGCACTATCAGCCATTTTCTTGAAGTGACAGACTGACTGTTTACTTTTTAAGAAAATGTCTAGCATATTTTCAAGTCCAAATAACCATAGGATGTCAAGTTTTTTTTCAGGCAAAAATGGTATTCCATAGAAAAGTGGCTAGTTCAGCTCACGTCTCAAAAAATCACACAATACCTAAGTTTGCAGCAGAAAAGCTTCAGTCATACTTCCCATTTAGTCACACCATATAAAAAATGACATGTACCTCAGGGTCAGTAAAATGAAGGGTTAATAAAATTAACCTTTGTTACATTGTAACTGCTTTTTCTAGGGCATTTTTTTAGATATATATATTTTAAACAAGAGACAGGCTGAATTCTTTTTTTTTTTTTTTAAAGATTTATTTATTTTTTTATACAAGCACTGGGTACAGTCAGAAGGGCGGGAGGGTGAGAGAATTCACCAGAGCTGGGAGCAGAGCAGACAGAAGGACCAAAGTACACTGCTGAGGGGAGCAGTGGGCGGCAGGAGAGGTCTGCGCGCCATGCAGGACCCTCCTCGGGGTGGCCGGGGAGCAGCCGGGGATCGAACCAGCGCCTCAGAGGCTGCGGGCAGCTTCCCAACCCAGTGCTCAACCGCTGCGCCACCGGGGAGGCCCTAGATATATATATTTTTAAAGATTTATTTATTCATGCAAATTGAAACTGTCTTTTAAAAAACTGGAAGTGTACATTATGACGACTACAATACCAGTAGAATTTGGTACCATTGTCTTGATTCACCTGGAGGTCCCAGGAGTTTTTTCTTTGTACCATAAGTGCAAATGACAACACAGTGGAAAATCTATACAAAGTTTTAATATTATTAATTTAATTTTAATTTTTTTTAATTTTTTTTATAGAGGCATGTTTTTATTTATTTGTTTGTTTGTTTGTTTTGTTTGTTTATACATGCACTGGGTACAGTCAGAAGCGCGGCAGGGTAAGAGAATTCACCAGAGCCAGAGCGGGGAGCAGAGCAGGCAGAAGGACCGAAGTACACTGCTGAGGGGAGCAGCGGGCGGCAGGAGAGGTCTGCACGCCATGTGGGACCCTCCTCCGGTGGCCGGGGAGCAGCTGGGGATCGAACTGGCGCCGCAGAGGCCGCGGGCAGCTTCGCAACCCAGCACTCAACCGCTGCGCCACTGGGGAGGCCCCAAAGTTTTAATATTATTATGAAAATAATTTTAAAAATTTGTTTTGATTTTTTGGGCCCTTATACATGTCTCAAAAACCTGGGGGTCCCGGAACCCAGCTTTGCGAATTACTACTTTTTATTACGTTATCTCTATGCTTGTTTTGAAATTTTATGGTATAATTTTATTTGTTTTGTGGGTGTATATTTCTGGAGTGTTTTGGTTCTTTAGGGGTGTTCTGCTCTTTTTTTTTTTCACGTAAAATTTGACTTTAATACTTGTCTGTGTCTCCTTGCTAAAGTGAATTAAATTTTCCTCTACTTCTCGGTGAAAGGGTGAACCTGAATAGCTTTTCCAGTTTCAAGGTTTTGGAGCTCCCTCTTCTGTTATGTTCACAAAGTGCTAAAACTTAGGGTTTATGCTTCCTGCGATGGACGGTCTCTGCTTCCTTTCTCCTCTTGTATCTGGACCTTTCCTTTCCTTTAAACCTGTTGTCTCTGTTACAGTCATTGTGAATTCTACTCCCACCAGTTTATCCCTAATATGGGTGTTGTCTTGAAAGGGATCCTAAATGTTACTACATTGTAGAGTTTCTGGGGCCCTGACTGCTTCAGCACAATAAAATCTTCTCTCAGTCCTGTTCCCTGGCAGTCACCAGCAAATTGGATCCTGCAGAGTCTTTCAAGTTTTGGTTGCTATTCTCAGTTTGTCCACCAACTTGCCAGTGAGTTCCTATTGACAATTATTTTGAGATGTCCCTCTTTTCGATCCTGTTAGAAGTCAAATTGACTATCTCTATTGAGAGAGAGCGAGAGAGAGAGAGAGAGCGCTATATCTATCAGTATAGACATATATACATATTTACATATATACACATCTATAAACTCATATTACTTTCTCTGTACACACCCACTCATTTTCTTTTATCTTTTTTTCCCCTCCCACTCATTTTTTTCTTGATGCAGTCACACATTCACACAAAGTCATACTTTTCCCTTCTTTTTTGTCTTAGCCATCTCTCTATGTGGCCATCCATGGATCTACCTCATTCTTTTCAATATATGCATAACAATAGTTAATACATGGGTGGCATTTACTACAGATGAGACATTATAAGTTTTGTATATATATTTAATGCTGACAACATCTTATGAGTTAGTGTTATTGTCTCCATTTTATAAACGAGGAAACTGATACCCAGAGAGGTAAAGTGATTTGTACAAGGCCGCAGGTCTAGTACATTGTCTGCTATATCAATGTACAGTAAGCCATCTAGTTCCATACTTCTACTGATGGGCTCCTCGACGTTTTTTTTGAAAGTTCTTTCTTTTTTACTATCTTAAAATCTTACTGCCGATGACACCCTGTGTATGTGTTATATTATCCTGGCAAAATTTTATATTACAGTTTTGTGTTACTTACCGAGGTTTAAGTCAGTGATAAATCACATACATGACAGTGGTCCTGATAAGATAATGATATAGCCTAGGTGTGTAGGAGGGTCTGCCATCTAGGTTTGTGTAATTATACTGTGATATTCACATGACGAAGCAATCAGTTAACACCTTTCAGCATGCATCCCATCATTAAGTGACACATGACTGTATCTACAGGGCTGAGTCATAGTGGGATTGCTAAATTTTGTTTGTTTGTTTGTTTTGATAACTCTTGGAGGATTATTATCCTTTGAGAACATTTAAAGACTTTTTCTACATCCTTTAGTGTAATTAGAGAAGCAAAGAATTCTGTAAGTTCTGGTATCACTGTCTTAGACCATGTTGCTGTTTTGAAAAGGAAGATCTGATCTCATGAGCTTCAGATGTAGGGCTTTCACAGATGGGATATGGGAGGAAAGAAGACCTATTTCACTGACTCTGCTGTTTAGCCAAGCGGAGATCATAATGTATCTACTGATGATCTCTTTTCAGAACTGGTGGAGTCTCTTTCATTGCAGGGGTCTTATGCTGGAAAAATTCATTCCATTGGTGATGCCTTCATAAATTTTAAAAACCTCCGATCCTTAGATTTATCAAGAAATTTGATCACTAGCCTGAAGGTAAGTTCTATATTCTGTGACTTGCCAGTTCATTGTTATTATTTTTTTTATGGGAAGAAATAGATAATGTCACCATGGAGAACATAGGATCTTTCTTTTGAATGTTTCCAAGTGAATTTTACTATTCACTGTATAATTCTTTAATGTTGCTTTATGTTTAAATTTTTTTATTTTAAAATATTGGGCAGAAATCCTTTTATACTTAGAGGAAACTATATTAAACTATAACCGCCGAGGGCAATAGGATAATTTTTAATGTGTGTAAAAAATTATGAAGAGCACTTGTAAAAATACAGATTGTTAGACTCTGCTCTGAGAGAGATTCTAAATTAGCAGGTTTCAAGTGAGCTCAGGATCTATCCAAGGGGTTCTGATGTAGGTGCATGGAACACACACGGAAGAACACTGCCTTGCGTTGTTACTATTGGCTTTTTCTAGGAGGGAGAGGAAGTGGTAGTCTTGAAAACAAAGAAGTATTTCCAGGATAGGAGATGATAGAGCAGAGGGCAAGGCAGGAAACTGGATGACAGCAGACTTAGGTAGGATGTGTGAGTCTCAGCAAACAAGATTCACAGATGCCATGCAGGTTGGTTGCCAAACCTCCTGGGTTATTCCTCCAATTTTGCACTTCTTAGGGAATTCTGATTCAACAACATAAGCCAGACCCAGTCTCAACGTCTAAAACTAAAAGAACTGTACAAGAGGAAGCACAAGCAAGACCAAATTTCCAACAAGGACTCTAAAGGCAGAATCTCTAAGTTGGCAAGGTCACTATTAGACTGTTTGGTAGCAGCTGTTTGTGTTTGGCCCATTAATTTCAGAAATTGTTAATACAGAGTTGCTTAGATAGCCTCTTTTCATGTGTGTTTTTGCTTGTTCTTTTTTTTGGCTAACCAACTGAGTGAACATTGCTGGTTTTGTACTTCCTTTTTTTGCCCGTGTGTAAATTGGGTAAAAAAAACTGCTGTGAAGATTAATCAAATTAGCATGTGTAATCAAATATAACATATATAAGACTCTTGGCACATTGCATGCCATATAGGAGGCACTTAGTAAATGTTAGTTTTCTACATTTTATTTTGCAGCTATGATTTATCTGCATATATTCATCTCTAACAGAATCATTTTGCTTAATCTTTCCCAGGGGGAAAATGTTTTCTGATTATTTCTAGTGTTGCTTTGGGGAATATATGAATTCATGCCAACTGGGAAGAGGGAGAGGAGAATAAAAATCACTTCCTTGACTTTTACAGTGGGAGACATGAAATTGTTACTTGAGCTGGGACATTAGATACATTTAAAGACCATCCTAATAATGAATTGCCCTGAGAGTAGAGCCAGAGGCACTGATAATTCTTCCTCACCACTCACCCTTTCACAGTGTAGAAGTTAATGAAATTCTAAAAAGCCAGAAGGCATCAAAATGTAAACAAGGTTCTGTTTTAAAATATTTTGTCTATATCTTTGATTTTCCTAAATTTACTACAATGAGAAAATAGTAATTTTAAAGAAGAACAGTAGCACTATACATGATGGAAAATAATTTTACTTTTCTGAAATAATTCTTAATGACAGTTTCTTTTATGGTAAGAATTTACTTTTTTTACTACTAAAAGTATATGATTGTACATGTTCATATTTTGAATATTTTGGCTAGCAGCTAGCTAGCCAAAATACTTGAAAATTAAATTATTATTTCCAATACTAGGTTTCAGCAAAGGACAAAAAATGCAGCTTTTCCTCTTGAGTTTCCTACTCCTGATTGTACTGTTGTCAGCTAAGTGGGAGAGTAGAGTTTGCTAAATCTAGAAGGAGAACTAAAGAAGGGAAGATATTTAAACCCAGGAGAACTGAGGGGTGGGCAGGGAGAGTGTATGGTGATAGTAACTCTGGAAAGGGAAACAAGGACCAAGGGAGTTCTAGACTTTGGTCCAGTAGGGGAGACATTGAGATAGCATTGTTCTATTTTCCCATGGAGTTTGTTGACCCAAAAGTGAGGCCTCATGTATATAGACACACACCTACACTTTTTTTTCCCCCTACCTTGGCCTTCTTTCCTAGAACCATCTCTCTTGCCTACCTCCCATCCCATTGTAAATTGGGGTCAGGAGAATGGTTGTAGCAAGGGTACGAGAAGTGCAAAAGTGGGTACCACTAGGAAGCATTGGTTTGGGAGAGTGCTTAGGGAACAACAGAAGTAGAGACTTTGGATGTCATTTTTGGTAAAGGAGGAAATGTATGAAAATTTGCGAATTATGTAATAAATAAAACATCCATTGCCCATGGGCCACAGTGTTTAATTGCCAGTATTCTCAGGCAATTAAAATGGGTGTTTCAGTGCTGCCTTTCTCATGGATGACTGGTGACATACATGTTGAATGATGAAAAGTAATAGATATATTTTCACCTTAATTGGTGAGATTCCTAGTCCTTACCGATATACAGCTTCATAATGTGGTCTTTTCCTTGCAGGGAATCCAGTATTTATGTTCACTTCAAGACCTGAATTTATATTATAACAACATTCCTTCATTAGTGGAGGTATCCCGCCTACAGCCTTTACCCTTCCTGAAAGAACTAGATTTGAGACTCAATCCTGTTGTCAGGAAAGATACGGACTATAGGCTCTTTGCTGTGTACACGCTACAAACCCTGGAGAAACTGGGTGAGACCCTCCTCCTTTGTTCCTTGTCCCAGAATCTTGCTTTAAACCAGCTGCCTCCTAACCTTTGGATGTTGGCCCAGAGTGTGCACTGGCAGGATAGTTTTGTTTATTAGTCAATATTTATGTAACTCTTTTGTGTTGGCAGGATGTATGACGACTCCTTTTATTGTTTATTGAGTGACTATCTATGATTTTATCAGTTACTTCCAGCTTTAGTTTTCTTCAGTTGATGGTTTCACCACCACTTCCTCCCCAACAGAAAGTTTCCAGGTTGAGATTTGTTTTTCCAGGTGCCCCAACTTTGCAACTGTATTAGCAATAGAAAACTAATAGAACAACTCTGGGGGCTTGATTGCAAGGAACAAAAAAATGACTTCAAACGACTGGACTTCAAAGTCCTTCAAATGACTGCACTGTACTTCTTTATAATTGTATTGTTGAGTATACATTTCTTAGCTAGTCAGCATTGCATTGCCCTTGGGAAAGTTAATGTGGAGAAACTAAGTAAAGTCTTTCAGAGAACAGCATAACCATTAGTCTTAAATTTCAGTGTTAAGTTTGCATTGTTTGTTACCCAAGCTCTACTATCCCGCAGGGGTAGTTACCCCTACCTGTGTGGCAGTTGTTGCTATGGTATCCCTGTGATCTCGGTGAGTTACTGCTTGCTCCAGTGACAACATAATAGCATTATTTTGTGATCTGTTTCACAAGAGAAGCTGAGAATGGTCTTTAGATTTCACTCTGTATATATAGTTTTCTGACTCTCTGTTGTTTACTCCAAAAAAGAAACATGCTCAAACAACGGTTTTTGCCTCCAGATGATCGAACTGTACGTGAAAGTGAGAGAAAAGCTGCCAAAATGCATTTTAGTATGTTGGGCAACAGTGAAAATTTTCTTTTAGAGGTGGAAAAAAGGTAAGAAGATTCTTTGCAAACAGAAATTATTGTATGATTAGTGAACATAGCGGGTAGTAAATTCTTGCTTAACTTGCTTCATTTTCCAGCAGAAATGTCCATAAGTTATATAAGAATCCTTAGGTGAAAGTATTTATTCAACATGAGATTTATCTGGGATGGGAATCTGGCCCTCAGTGGGAACATTTCTGCTTTTTTGAACTGTTGGGTCTGCTCTAGATATACTTGCAAATTCTCCAAATTTGCTATTCAACATTTATTCATAGGGATACTGAGATAATTTATCATCCCCAGAAGTGCTCAACAACCTTTCTTGATAGAGTTATAAATCAGTACATGTTCTTATTAAGTTAGGAGAATTGCATTATCGTGGCAGGGTAATTAGAGATACATTTGGTAAAAATGAGGAGGAATGCATTTCTCTCAAAAACCAAAAGTAAACATCTTAGAGCTCTAAAGTATCTGAATGGTAGATTTTCCACTTCTTATTACTAAAATCCTATCTTCTTATTACTAAAATACCATCCTACTCCCCCAAGACCCATACTTTTTTTTTAAGTAGTTGTATTATTTTTGAAAAATAGAAGTCCATTACAATTTAAAGAATACAGAAAAATACAATGAAAAATTCAAATCACCTGTATCTTTATACTAAGAGTTAACTGCAGTGAAGTTTGGTGTAGATCCTCCCAGATATCTGTGTGATCCTTTAGACACATTTAAGTCTACTAGTATATTTTTTTCTGATGATAAAAGTATTGTTGAGAATTTGGAAAGTATGGGGAAAAAAAAACATAAGGAATAGAATAAATAACTCCTAATTCTGCCACCCAGAAATAAACACTAATATTATGGTAAATATCCTTTTAGTCTTAGGGTGTGTATGTTTATATGTAAAATAATACATATACAATAATTTAAAAATAAAAACATGATACTTTATAGTAATTTGTTTCCTATACATACTAATTTTTAATGTATCCTCATGCCATTTTTCTTCCCCAAAATGAGATTTTTGTTTATTGTCTTTCCCTTCCACTATAAAACATAATCTCCATGAAAATAAGGACCTTGACTCTTGTTTTAAAAGTCAGGTTCATCAAGGTTAATTTATATAGTATAGACTCACCCTGCTGTAGAAAGAAATGAATGTTTTTTTTAAAATTATTTGTCATATTTTTGAAAACTAACTCCTGTTTTATTTTTTTTTTTAAGATTTATTTTTATGTATTTATTTATGCAAGCACTGGGTACAGTCAGAAGCGCGGGAGGGTGAGAGAATTCACCAGAGCCAGAGCGGGGAGCAGAGCAGGCAGAAGGACAGAGGTACACTGCTGAGGGGAGCAGCAGGCAGCAGGAGAGGTCTACGCCATGTGGGACCCTTCTCCGGTGGCCGGGGAGCAGCCGGGGATCGAACAGGCGCAGCAGAGGCTGCGGGCAGCTTCGTAACCCAGCGCTCAACCGCTGCGCCACCAGGGAGGCCCCTAACTCCTGTTTTAAAAGCTTTTTGGTACCCTAGGTTCTATAGAACTACAGAGAAGAATTAATATATAACTGAATATTTCTAGTACAGAAATTAATTAGCTCCATCATTTATCTGTTATTATATAGTGATTGCAGAACCAGAGGTAAATGGTTAAAGTGCCAATTTTATACTGACATTTCACGAGCTCTCCAACCTTTGGTGAAGTTTGATTTTATTTTTTAAGCCCATTTCTGAGTCGTATTTTCCCCAACCCATATAATGGCGATAACAGATAATTAAATATCCAGTGGGTATAAAGTGATCTAGGCTGTCTGTACTTACTGTACTTCCTAAGATACCTATATCAATTAAGTGCTAATACTTGTGGGGTTTTTTGTCTGTTTTTCTAGCTAGTGATTACAGTTGTCTCTGCTATAATATTTGGTAGCAGAATTTTCCCTTTGGTGGCCTATGAGTTTTTAATACAAAGGAGTATCTTATTCCTCAATCATTCAGACCTAAGTGTTTGTCAAGAAAATAGTATCTAGGGCCTCTCTGATGGCAAAGCAGTTGAGCGCTGGGTTGTGAAGCTGCCAGCAGCCTCTGCGGCACTGGTTCAATCCCCGGCTGCTTCCCGGCCACCCGAGGAGGGTCCCGCATGGTGTGCAGACCTCTCCTGCCGCTTGCTACTCCCTCAGCAGTGTACTTCAGTCCTTCTGCCTGCTCTGTTCCCCGCTCTGGCTCTGGTGAATTCTCTCACCCTCCCGCGCTTCTGACTGTACCCAGTGCTTGTATAAATAAATAAATCTTTAAAAAAAAAAAAGAAAATAGTATCTAAATTCTGTATTTTCTGGCTTTTGTACCTTAAAGGCGGAATTATACTATCTTCTCATTATTCTCAGTAAAAAATAGTGACTTAAAAATGGCTTTAACTGAAATATTTGTGAAAATAATATGTTCTAGAGCATCTGAAAAAAATCTGATCATGTTTTCAAAATAGCATTTATTAGTGATCTTAGATGTCTTCTTTTGAGTTTAAGTAAATTATTCTATGTAGCAGCTCTAGGGAAAAGACAGTGAAAAACTGTGTGACAGATGAGAGTTCTTCATCAAAAGTCAACGCAGATGTTGAGAACAGGATTGAAACTGGTAAGTTTTCTCTTTGTGAACACAAAATGTTTAAAGCATTATTTGTCTCAGCTTTCATGGCCAATCTTGAGCACAATGAAGACAAAATAATTGAGAAATACATAGATGTGAAGAAATTCATAGATGTGAAGAAAAAGCAAGCATAGAATTCACTGACTATATTTTCCTCTTTTCTCTTACTGCAAGAAGGGCCATGCTTATTGAGCAGGCCTAAGCCAGAATCCATCAAAGCACAAATTTCATTTCTGTCACTTTATATCATTAGTACATTCTGAAAATTACATTGCCCATCCCCATGGGCCTCTGAGCATTGCTAAGGTAATTGATTCTTTAGCCAGCAATTCATGACTCAGCTACATCAATGCAGCTCCTACCCTGGGCCTTCTGGGTTTCTCCACTGGAATCATTGTAGTTGTAGAAGCTTTTGTGTTTGTGCAGTATTCCTGGAGAGTGTCTCCTATAAGTATTGTTGACAATAAAATGGGCAGGACACATTAATGGTTGTGTCACAGACTGAGAGAAAGCTTTCCACCAGAGAGATTCCATGCATTGTGCCCTGAGGAACACCCTGCACTCTCACATCACATAAGCCAGATGACTTTAACTTGAGCAAACTTTCTTCTGTCTCAAAGCCTCTCTTTTTGAAAGATCTATTGAATTACATACAGACTTAAAATCAATCCCTAGCATCCCAATAATAACTTTAAATTGACTGTAAGGTTAGACATTAAGGGTTTTCAGTTTATAAAATTTTCCTGACTTTTATGCATGTAGACAATTATTGACAAGTCATTTTCAAAGTATTTTATGGTACAACAAGCCACAGTGAGGTATGATTTTATTTTCTTTCTTTGGAAGTCTCGGTGCATGTAAGTCATGAGAACATGGATTGCTTTGTTTAATTTTTAATGCATTTTTTATATTTCAAATTTAGTGACATTCTACTGTAGTATGTAATCTTGGAAAATAATGAAAAGCATGAGGCACAACATTTTAATCACTTATAAGCCTCTCCTTTAAGGAGAATCAAATTAGTATTTTGAAATATAGCCTTCAGTTTGTTTATTTGTTTAGGTACAAACATTTATATATTTATTTCCAGACAAAGACAGATACATTGAAGAATAATTTGACTGCCTTTATTTGTATAAGCCAACTTAAATTTTATTTATGTCATATTACATCATTTCCACACACAATTTCATTCCATGAATTAAAATGTTTTGAAGTATACAATCTCTGCAGAAATCAAACTGCTCTGCTAAACTCTGGGCCCATTTCTAAAGTCCTTGAAAGCTACAGCTGTTGCCTGTTTTTCTTTTTTTTTAATATAAAATTTCCTTTACTACTTTTAAACATTAGAGAGCTCTACTTTCCTCTGAAAATTGTGTTTGTGCTAGATCCCTGAGGAGTGTTGCCTGTAAGCACTGTTGGTAATCTGATATGACTAAAGCGGTTAGGCCATTTTAATGGTCATGCCTCAGAGTAGGAGAAAATGCTAGAGAATGGTTCCCACTATCTCAGTGTTGGAAAGAGTGTTTTCCCACTAATCATTTAGAGTGGACAAGGAGTCTCCACTGTCTTGGATCCCTATTCTGTTCCCCTGACCGCATAATCTTTGACTCTTTCAAAGTGTCCTTTCTTTTTTCTCATATCCATAAAATGGGCATACTGAGGCTTTGTCTTCAGACTCTTTCTATATTCTTTATTAGTTTCATCTATTTCTACAGCTTTAACTTCCTCCTTGTAAATGACTCTTAAATATATTGGTTTAGCTTTGACAACCTGTTCCAGTTTGTCTCTGCACCAGTCCCCCCTTTCTGTTGACCAACTAGTGATAATGCACTTGGAATAACCACTGTATAACTTTCTAGCCTTTTAAGCTAAACCTGTCAAAAAACAAATGAAATCCTTTCCTCTAGCCCTAAATAACTCCTAGAGTTTCATCAGTATTGCCACTGCTTTCCCATTACTCAGGTGCAGAACCATGTGGGGTTTGATGCTGCTACTACTAGGGGGCCGAGACAAATGTTCATACCGTGTGTTATGAGACACAATTGATGAACCTTCCATTCTCTTTCCTACTTGTATCTTAACAGACATACTAAATAGCTCGACCAGGCTCTGGGCATCATCTCATTTAATCTCACAGCAGCCTTGAAGGTGGTTTTAATTGTCCTTGTTTTACAGGTGGGGAAACTGAGATCCAAAGAGGTGAAATAACTTGCTCTAGTTATACAGTAAGTGGCAGAGCTGGAATACAAACTCTGCTCCATCTGTCGTCAACGTCTTCTTAAACATTACACCATGCTGCCTTCCAGTCTTCCTGTTTCCATTTTGTGTACTTTCCTGTCAGTTTAATTTTCTTCAAACTCAGTGGTGATAATTACACTTGCTTCCCTAAAAACTTCCATGATTTCCCTAAAAACTTCCACGATTTCCACTCACCTCCTGAATTACAACTCCTTAATTTGACATAAAAGACTCCTGTAATCCTGGCCACAAGTTCTCTTTCAGTCTAACCCAAAACCTTACCTTCTGTTCTTCAGCTACAATGTCCATTGTTTAAATCAAACCAAACTACTTCCTCCTCCCCAGATAGTCCTTTCTTTCTCCCTCCTCTGTCCCTAAACTAATGCTGTCCTTTCTACTTGGAGTATTTTAATTTAAAATCCTATACTTTTTATGACCCAACTCAAAGTCCATGCTTTTTTTTTTAAGATTTATTTATTTATTTATACAAGAACTGGGGTACAGGCCAGATTCACGGGAGGGTGATAGGACTCACCAGAGACAGAGCAGGGAACAGAACAGGCAGACTGACGAAATACACTGCTGAGGGGAGCAGTGGGAGAGATAGGAGAGGTCTGCCACACCATGTGGGACGCTCGCCGGCTGGCCTGCTGGGATAAAACCTGTGCTGCAGAGGCTGCGGACAGCTTCACAGCACGGTGCTCAACCACCTGCGCCACCAAGGGAGGCCCTCAAAGTCCATGTTTTTTAGTGGAACTTTTTTTATTCCTCAACCAAAAAGTTTTTCACTTTTTTTAAACCCATTTATCTTGTAGTGCGTGTACTCTGGAAACAAAAAATACAACCTGAATCACTTGCAGCACCTTTAGGAGAATAAGACAAACATGAAAGAGCTAAGTACCATAGTTCTAGGCAATGCATGTGAAAATGTCAAATTGATACTGGGCAATAAGTGGCACTAAAACTGGCCCAGGGCACCTCCCTGGTGGTGCAGCGGGTTGAGTGCAGCGCTATGAAGCTGTCCGCAGCCTCTGCAGTGCGGGTTTGATTCCCGGCTGGCTAGGAAGAAACCCACAAGGCGTGGCAGACCTCTCCTGTTGCTCCCGCTGCTCCCCTCACCAATGCATTTGGTCCGTCTGCCTGTTCTGCACCCCATTCTGTCTCAGGTGAATCCTCTCACCCTCCCACACCTCTGGCCTGCACCCTAGCTCTTGTATAAATAAATAAAAAAATCTTAAAAAAAAAAAAAAAAACTGTCTCAGGGCAGTGCCCAAAATAGTTTACCTGTCACTGTCTGAGTTCTTCACGTGCGTGTACAATTGCAAGATGATTCAGGTGCAGAGAATAACAATAATGGGATTTATTTAACAAAGGAAAACAGAGAGTCACTGAGACCACAAATGGCTGTTTACCTCACCCAAAGCAGTGTCCAGTGTTTTGAAGTTCTAAACAAAAGGTGTCTAAGATGGCATCTTTCTGCCACTGAGGGCCTGGAGCATGTAGCAGCCAGACAATAGGTCGGGACCCAACTCACAAAGACAGTAGAAGACATAACAGGAGATGCTCACAGGAGCTGCCAAGATGTGCCAGCACAGTACCAGACAAGTGACCTTGGAAACAACAATTGCAGCAGCCAAATGACCCGACCCGACAAACGGCCCACACTAACACAGCAGCTCAGTGAGGCACCCAGCTCTGGGTCTTCACCTTCCCTTCCAGGTTGTAACAGCCGCACAATTGGGAACAGTTTCAGTTGCTCAGTTACCTGCAAAGCCACTGAACTTTTCTCCTCTGAGGTTGGCTGCTAGACTAGCATCTAGATTGGTGTGGTAGGGGCAGGAATAGCTGACCTTGCAATCGCAGGATCTTGGAAAATGCTGAAAAATGCTGAATTCCCAAAAACGCTGAATAATCCCTGAAGACGCTGAACCTCGGGGCCTACTTCTGCAGCCCCTTCTATTTCCTATCTGAGTCTACCCCCATTGACATTTTGTTGATAAGCTTGTTATTTAGCCTGGGGCTGTTCATCCTCACCTGCACCACCCTCCAGGGGGCGCCATGTGTAATAGCCTTTGGCTTCAACATAAAAATTACCATTGAGCCATTTTTAAGTATACAGCTCATTGGTATTAAATACATTTATAATGTGCAATCATCACCATTATCCACCTCTAGAACTCTTTGACTTGTAAAACTGAGCTGATTACTCCCCATTTTTCCTTTCTTCAACACCTGGCCACCGCCATTCTATTTTTTTGTCTATAGTTTTCACTAAATACCACATACAGTATTTGTCTTTTTATGACTGGCTTATATCACTTAAGATAATGTCCTCAAGGTTTATCTATGGTGTAGCTTCTGTCAGAATTTCCTTCCTTTTTAATAATATCCCATTGCATGTATATACCACATTTTGCTTATCCATTCATCTGTTGGTAAACACTGTGGCTGCTCCCATGGTTTAACTGTCAAGAATAATGCTGTTATGAACATGGGTGTGCAAGTATCTCTTTGAGATCCTGCCTTCATTTCTTTAGGGCATATGCCCAGAAGTGGAATTGTTAGATTATGTAATAATAGCTGTACCATTTTACATTCCCTCCAACAGTACACTCGGCTTCCAAATTCTCCATGTACATCCTTGTTAACACTCATTTTCTGTTTTTTGGTATTGGCTACCCTAGTGGGTATGATTTTGCAGTAATGTTGAGCATCTTTTCATGTGCTTATTATCCATTTTTATTCCTCCTTTTCAAGAAATGTCTCTTCAAATCCTTTGTCCACTTTTTAATCAGGTCGTTTGGTTTTTTTTGAGTTTTTGAAGTTCTGTGTTCAGCATATTAGTTCCTTATCCGATACATGATTTACAAATATTTTCTCTCATTCTGTGTGTTGTCTTTTTACTCTGGATATTGTTTTTAGTTGTAGAAAAATGTTTAATATTTATGAAATCCATCTTGTCTCTTCTGTTGTTTATGCCTTTGGTGTCATATATAAGAAATTATTGCCAAATCCAGTGTCATGAAGAATTTGCCCTATGTTTTCTTCTAAGAGTTTCATAGTTTTAGGTCTTACATTTAGGTTTTTGGTTCATTCTGCATTAATTTTTGTATATGGTGTGCCAAGATGTCTTCCAATTTAATCTGCTTTTAAAAGCATCTTTTAATATACTGAATTTAATTTCTTAAGTTGTAGTTTTTCACACTGAATTAATATTCTCAGAGTTTATATAGATAGCGAACTGGAGAAATACTTATTTGAATGAGCACATGTTATAGAAACTCAAAACTAAGAGCAAATGAAGAAAAATTATGTGGCAGATGTGGAAACGCAGTCTTCAATCCTCAGTTTATAGCTAGAGCACTAAGATGGCCTAAAGAGAGAAGGCGCACATGGTTGGTGGGACAGGTATAAGCAGCAGTGGTAATGAGCATGACAGGTCATAGTGAAAGTTGAATGATGGTGTGGTTTTGGTAGACTTGTTTTGGGTAGATTCTTGGAGAGCAATGGATGCCTTACTAAAGACAAGTTAAATTTATCCTATATGTATATGCATAATAGCACACATAGATGCTGTAAGTTGAAGGGGGCCCTGTTCATCCGTTTAGACAACTTGTTTTGACTTTAAATAGAATCACACCTAAAATATATGTATCTGATAATTACCTTATTTTAAATAGCAAAGAAAAATTTACCGTCCTCACTGGCTAATTCTTGTGTTTAGCAGTTGTGTCAATATCTTCTTTATAACTCATTGAAATCCATCCCAGTTCAACCTGTTGATCCTGGTATTCTCCTGGGTTAGCAGTGATGATGTTTTGGTTGGATAAAATCACAATTGGAATAGCAGAGACCTCCCAGAATAATGACTAAGCAAGAAAGAAATTAATTTCTCTCTCATAAGAAATCCAAGTGTTGGCAGTCTAGGGCTGTTGTTAGGGAAGTTGGGGGTGGGGACAACTAGCCATCTCTACCTCAGGAAAATGAAAGCAGTTCAGCAAACACGAATAGATCTACTAGACAGGTCGTGTGTTAGAGGCTAGAAATACAAGGAGATTACACAACAGTTGTCAAATTTTCAGATACTCCTCATTCAGAGAGAGATTTGTCACAGCTATTTAGATCACAGGTCAGGGTGAGAGGAAAGCTCCACTGTGGCAGAACTATGGAGGAGAGGCTAAACCGGGGACCTGGGAAAAGACTTCACAAAAGAGACATTTAATTTAACCTGGGCATTCAAATAGAGTTCAGTGGGCATAGTTGAAGGTAGTATTTGATGTGGAGAAAGTAGGAACAGCAAATATAGGTGTGACAGATTAGGAAATTGACTTAGTTTGTGGTTAGAGCTATGGTAATTAGAGACCAGTTGCAAAGAAGCTGTTTACTATTTTCATTTTATTCTTTTGAAAATGGATAACAAAGATGTTTTTGATGGGAGGCATGATTGAATGTGTGGCTTAGAGAGCGAGCTTAAACTAGATAAAAGATTTAAACTAGATTTAGTTAGATGGGCAGGAATTACTTCCCAAGTGGGAAGTAGTGAAAACCTGTCATGAAGCAGGCAACAGTAGCAGTGTGTATGCAAATGAAGAGGTACAGATGGATTAAATCCTTGAGAGTTGAGAAGAATATTTGGAAATAAAATATTTAATATTTTTATTGCAAGGTTTTCCTAGGGAGTCCAAATTTCAGAAGAGTTTATTTTTGAATAAAAGACATCTCAGAATATTTATGGGGAAATACAAGATTACTAAGGTTATAGACTGTGCCTTCATGATGGGGAAAAACCCCACCAATTTTCTTTCACAATTGTCATATCTGCAGTGGTTTTCATATGTGAATATCTCAAAATTCAGGGACTAAATTATTTCATTGGGGATTAGCAATCAAAGGCAAGGCTTCATTTATTTTGGAGAGTAGTGCTAGATAGTTATTTCTACTCTTAAAAATTTATCTCAGTGGAATCACAGGTATAAAGATGTTTGTTGGAGATCAACACCAGAGGACGGGGAGGCAGGAGAGTTGAGCAGAGGGAGAGCTCAAGAATGAGGGTTGCCCTTCAGAATGCTCCATCTGAGGCTAAATGCCTGGGCCTTCTCAGTGCTAATTGTAGACTGCCACTGGAAGGGCATAGCATCAGGAGTAGTAGTATTCTATAGCTCAGGTAGACTACTATGAAGAGTAAAACTGCTAAAAATGGGGCGGGGGGGAATGCCTCCCCAAAGCCAGAGATAACAGATCATTCCTTGAAAGGGATCTGGCAGTGCATCTCTGTTTCAACCCTAGGCAGATTACAAGGTTTTTGACCAGATATGTGAAGCAGGACCTCATCGTGCTATGTTTATTAGTAGTTGAAGTAACCAATTATAACTTCTTTGCATCTGCAGCAGCATTAGAAGGCCACTTCGAGTCTGTCATTTCAAATATCAAACAATTTTCAGTGGTAAGGAGACATTAAAATTGTCCTATCACTTTGGTTATATAGGTGTAAAAACCAGAACTGGCAGCAATGTCATAGTTATATTTGCTTTTAGAATTAAGTGTTGTATCTATTTTATGTTTGAAGTATAGAAAGAAAAAATTGTCAGAATGCAAATTGCTGGTATTTCCTGATTGTGAAATATGATATGTTTAGCCATAATGGCAGTAGAACTAGGTGTCCGTTTTTCCTGATTTCTTTTTTTTTTCAAAGATTTATTTATTTATGCATACAAGAACTGGGTATAGGCCAGCGGCGTGTGGGGGGGTAGAGGATTCACCAGAGACAAAAGTGGGGAGCAAAACAGGCAGATCTACTGAAAAACACTGCTGATGGGAGCAATGGGAATGACAGGAATGGTCTGCTGCGCCATATGTGGGTCAGCTCCCTGGCTGGGGATGGAGGGATTCAAACTCATGTTGCAATGGCTGGTGATAGCTTGATAGCGCTCTGTCTTTAACCCCTGCACCACCAGGAGGCTCCAGTTTTTCTGTTTAGGTAATGAGTCTTTATCTTAGATATGATACCAAAAGGATAACAATCAAAGGGGAAATAGATGAATTTGACTTCATCTATTCAAAGAATAAAGAAAGTAAAAAAGATAACCCACAATATGGGAGAAATATTTATAAATCATATATCTGACAAGGGTCTAGTATCCAGTCTATATAAAGAACACATTCTCAGTAACAAAAGACAAAATTGGCAAAGAATTTGAATAGACATTTCTCCAAAGGACATACAACTGACCAATAAGTTCATGAAAAGATGCTCAGTATCTCTAATCATGAGGGAAATACAAATCAGAACTACTTCATACCCACTAGGATGGCTAGTATAAAAAGACAGATAAAAAATGATAGCGAAGATACAGAGAAATTGGAACACTCATCAATGCTGGTGGGAAAAATAAAATGATATAGCTTCTTTGGGAAACAGTTTGGCAGTTTCTCAAAAAGTTAAATATGGAGTTACCATTTGACCCAGCAATTTGACGAATAGGTATACACCCAAGAGAAATGAAAACCTGTGGCCACACACACATTTATATGGGAATTAAAGTAGCATTGTCTATAATAGCCAAAATCCAATCAACTGATAAATGCAGCAACAAAATATGGTATATTCACATAAGATATACTATTCATCCATAAAAAAGGAATGAAGAATTGATAGATACTACAATGTATATCTAAAAAACACCATGCCACATGAAAGAAACCAGACACAAAAGGCCAAATATATTATTCCATTTTTATGTGTCCAGAATAGGCAAACCCAGAGACAAAAAGTGTTTTGATGGTTGCCAGAGGCTAGTGGGGAGGAGAGACTTGCAAGTGACAGCTAATTTGGTTTGTTTGGGAGTAATAAAATAGATGGTGGTGATGGTTGTACAACTTTGTGAATATACTAAAAGATATTAAACTGTACACTGTAGAAGGGTGAGTTGCATGTGAATTACATCTAAATTAAAGATCCATCGCCTCAAAAAAAAAAAAAGTGATTCTATAGAACTAGGAAACTGATGAGATTTGAGGTGAATAAGAGTTGAAAAACAAGCTTATCTCTTGAGGGATTGTGTGAGTAGTAATGCCAATATTAAGATGCTGGTTGGAGCTGGACATGGGGCCACAGCAGACGTAGGCCTGGAAGTAAAGATAATGAGTTCAGTTTAGAACATACTGACTTTTGAGATGTCTGTGGATACTTTTTAGGGGACAGTTCAAGAAACTTAGATGTCTGAACACCAAGAGAGAGATCAGAGTTAAGAGAGTTAGATTCAGGCTGGTCCAGATTTAGGTGACAGCTGAAACCAAAGAGAAGTTTGATATCATTCAGCAGAGAATCCAGATCTGGGAGATTGCTTGAACTAAGATGTAAGGTTGAAAGAAAAAGAACGTGGGAATATGAAAGGAACATAAGTGCAGTGGGAGCCCCAAGAGGAAATCAGGATGGAACAGAGTCTTGGACAACTGGAAAGTGTGTTATTCTAGAAGATAAGGGTAGGGCCTCCCGGTGGCATAGTGGGTTGAGCACAGTGCTATGAATCTGTCCACAACCTCTGTAGCGCGAGTTCGATTCCCGGCCGGCCAGGGAGATACACACATGGTGCAGCAGACCTCTCTTGTCTCGCCTGCTGCTCCCCTCAGCAGTGCTTTTGGTTCATCTGCCTGTTCTGCTCCCTGCTCTATGGTGAATCCTCTCACCTTCCTGTACCTCTGACCTGTACCCTAGCTCTTATATAAATAAAATAAATCTTAAAAAAAATAAAAGATAAGAGTAAGAGGAGGCCTGAACCCAATGGCACAGCTTACTAACCATTCTCACTTTCCACTAAGAATGAGGCTTAAACCCAAAATTTCTGCTTCACTTTGTTTTTTTCTTTGTTTTTTTTGCTTTTACTGCTGTGGTGGGAACCAGAGAACATAAACTTTGAGAGCTTATGTCACTTTAAGAAGTGATTCTTCCAAGTAGAAGAGCATCCTATATCAAAGAAGTAGGGTATTTCAGCCTCAAAAAGCAAGTCAGAAAAAGGAAGAATTTTAGAACTCCCAAATGGATTGATGGACTAGGCTTTCAAAACACTAGTTTTATGTACTCCATATTCTCAGTTGCACTGGTTTATAGCAGCTTTCTGTTGCCAGAACCCAAAGATGAGACCTGGCAGGAGGCCAGGCCTAAGGTTTTGAAATTATCTTAATTTTTACATAATCCTTTTGGGAAAAAACCTCCCAAAACGATCTCATTTTCACCCAAGTTCCCCCAGGAGACCCCAAATCCCAGATTACTAATTGTAATACACAATTAGTGAGTATTGATCAAAAATGTGCCACAACTTTTGTACAAGTGTTATAAAAGAAATCATAACTGGCTCTTTGTGATAACAGTTTCCAGGATGGGCTAGGCTAGGAATCAGTTTTTGTTTTCCTTTTTAAAGTTTTTCTAATCAGAGGCAAAAGATAAAACAAAAACCCACTGAAGATTTAGGTTCTTCTCTGTGAAGTAGATCCTGATTAGTCTTTCTCTTACAAATGAAGAAATCAAGGCAGAAGAGGCCGGTTTGAAGTGATGAGTCACTGTTGACTGCTGTTTACAGCCCTGGAGATATATGATGTCAGGAGTCTATTCCAAGCCATCTTCCCTTGTAGCTGAAGATTATTGAATTGGTGTCAAAGGTCATTATTTATTCATTTAGGAAATGTGCAAAATACTTGCCTTCCTCTTGATTTCTATTGAGTGCTTCATAATTTATGAAGTCATTTTATATCCATTGTCTTGTTTTAACCTCACCAAATCCTAAGAAATAGGCACGGTTAGGTTTTATTATCAGTGTTTACAAATGAAGTGTGAGATTCAGAGAGGTGAAGCAATTTGTCCAAGTTCACATGGATTCCAAGCGGTGGCACTAGAACTAGCTCTCAATTGTGTGACTCCTCTTCCAGTATATTTCCATAAGATATATTGCCTTTGAAGTCTGGTCAGTGCTTCATTGTGTGCCTTTTCTTTTAACACAGACTCAAACAAAGGACTTTTTATTCCCCTCCCCAGCCGAGAAATAAAGGATTCCCTAACCAGTATTTCTGCAACCCAGGGCAACGGTATGCCAGAGCAGAAATTAGACACTTTCTCACTGGGGACACAGGTAATATATTCGCTTTCCTATTGATCTGTTGACTAGTCAATGATTAATACTCATTATTCAGTGGAATCTCAATTATTTGTGAAAGTCTAAGAAGACTTGTTTGTTGAAGGTTATTTTGGATCCCTTAAAGGGAAAGAGCAGGGCAGGATATTAATTTCAATCTCCCCTTTTCTTCTCCTTTACTACCCTTTTATCTAATGTAGTATATTTATATATATAATCTTAGCACTTTTTTAAAAGATTGATTTATTTATTTATACAAGAATCAGGGTACAGGCCAGATGCGTGGGAGGGTGAGAGGATTCACCAGAGACAGAGCTGGGAACAGAACAGGCAGACTGATGAAATACACTGCTGAGGGGAGAAGGGGGTGGGACAGAAGAGGTCTGCTGCGCCATGTGGGACCCTCCCCGGCTGGCTGGGATCCAACCGGTGCTGTAGAGGCTGCGGACAGCTTCATAGCGTGGTGCTCAACTGCCTGCGCCACCAGGGGAGGCCCTAATCTTAGCATGTTTTATGTAATTTTAAATGTTGACCTTAAAACAGGGCTGCAAACTTTATAGTTTTGGGCTGAATTTAAAATTTCTCCTCTCTATCCAAGGCCTCCTTCTCCTATTACCTTGCTTCTTACATTTTCTATCCCTACCTATTAATTACTGAATCTTACTTGTCAGGGGTAGCTTTTCCAATGCTGTCTCTTCATTAGAACACTAAAAAAAGAAAAGTTAAGGTGTAAAGACAGCAGAGAAGTGAGCAATGGGAAAGTAGAGATCATGCAATATGGGAAGAATTAAAAATAAGTTTTTAGTGAAAAAAATGATAGGTGGGAGATACCATTATATAAGACATATGTGTGAATATTATGCAGAAAGCAGAATTGACTACTTTATATTTAACTTCTCCTTTTGTTTGCATTTTCTTTGGTAAATTATGAGCAATGCAATTGCTGAAAATAACCAGAATGAGAAAAAAGACACGGAGGTTCTGATTTTTCCATAATTTGGATCAACACTGCACTAGTAAAAAGTTAGTAAGACTTTTTCAGTTTGAGTATGCAACACCTTCCTTTTATAAAAAGACAAATTAGCATTTAGTTGGTTTCTTTGTTGTGGGTGATTCTAGTTGGGTGACTTAGAAACTACCTCAGTTACCATTTTTTAAAATCTTGATATTGATTTAAAGGAAATGGAGGGCCTCCCCGGTGGCGCAGCGGTTGAGCGCTGGGTTGCGAAGCTGCCCGCGGCCTCTGCGGCGCCGGTTCGATCCCCGGCTGCTCCCCGGCCACCCGAGGAGGGTCCCACATGGCGCGCAGACCTCTCCTGCCGCCCGCTGCTCCCCTCAGCAGTGTACTTCAGTCCTTCTGCCTGCTCTGCTCCCCACTCTGGCTCTGGTGAATTCTCTCACCCTCCCGCGCTTCTGACTGTACCCAGTGCATGTAAAAACAAAACAAACAAACAAATAAAATAAATAAATAAAACATGCCTCTATAAAAAAAAAAAAATAAAAAAAAATAAAGGAAATGGAGACAAAGGATGCTCTAATCTACAATTAGTTAAATAGCACTTTTTAGATTAAAAAAAAGCCCTACTTCAAAATGATTTCTTGAAGTGAGAGAAAAAAGGAAATTGAATAGCTTGCTCTATATCTTCTTAGTTTAAGAAATAAGGAAGTGGGATAGCTTTTTCTAAATAACTACTGAAAAAATACTGAATACTTGAAGTTTTTTTTTTTTAAAAAGCCCTAGGTGCCTTTCTGTTTTGTGTCAACCCTTGCTTGATTATGCCTCAGATTAATTTTCAGTCTGTTAATACTAGTTGCTCCTATGTTGAGCTTTACCAAAGGTCAATTAAGTATGAGGGTTCTTTAAACAGGAAAAAAAACAAGTTGGAAAAGATGTTTACCTTAAGCGAATTAGCCAGAAGGTGAAAGACAAATTCTGGATGGTTTCATTCATATATGGAACATACAGAAACAAAACAGAGTCTCCCTATTGGTACAGGGGTTAAGTCTCAGTGCTATCAAGCTATAGCCAGCCACTGCACATGAGTTTGCTCCCCGGCCTGGGAGATGACCCACATGGAGTCCCAGATCTCTCCTGTCTTGCCTGCTCCTACCCTCAGCAGTGTATATCAGTAATCTTCCTGTTCTGCACCCTACTCTGTTTCTGGTGGATCCTCTCACCCCCTGCACCTCTGGTCTACACTCCAGTTCTTGTATGCATAAATGAATAAATCTTTAAAAAAAAAAGGGGGGGGGAACTCAAGACAAAACCAAACCCAAAACAAACCCTAGAAACCTAACTGTAGAATTGAGACTACCAGAAGGAGAGGTGGGGAGCAGAGTGTAGAAGGGGTCCAGTGGAATATAGTGGAGGACTATGGGTTCTCCACTATATTGATGGGGTGGATGTGGTGACAT